>NW_027279618.1:0-30000 GCF_046629955.1 Centroberyx affinis
TTTTCTTTTTCCTCCTGAGCACCTTGCCTATTGGTTCCACGCTATAGCTCCATCTTTCACCATACATCTTTTCCAAATCTCTCCTCTCCTTCTCCCTCTCCCTCCCTCTATCTATCTATCTATCTATCTATATCTATCTATCTATCCTCTATCCTGACTACTGATTATGTATATATACAGTACATATACAGTATATATGGATACTATTATTGTTTGCATTTATTTGCATTTTTGCACTGTCTCTAGTTTTTTATTATTTACATTATGTATTACCTTTATTTGTTTTATCTCTTCTCTTTGTTATCTTCTTGTACTTGTTTTTCCTTGGTACTGTTCTGCCAGTTGCTGCTGTGGCACCCGAATTTCCCCGAGGGGATTAATAAAGTGATATCTTATCTTATCTTTACCTGAATTTTTCTTCTTGTGCATTTGTGCATGCTCAATCGTTATCTGTCCTTTTTTCTCTCTCTCTTCTGGTCCAATCTAAACACTCACACAGATACAAGGATACCGACAAACATATACAGTAAGCAAATAAAACAAAAAAAAAGAACACAAACAGTAACTACCCATGGGAATATCCACAGATACTGGCATCAGGTGACGTGTCGGTGCTGGAAAGCCAGAAAAGGAAGATGCGCTATATTAACCATAAGTTACAGTATGGAGTATTGCAGTAACAACACTGTCAAAAGCCAACTGTATCTGTGGTGGTATTTGTCATATACCTTAACCACTTACCACATGTGATGCACAGGACAGCAGCAATAATAAGTGCAAGTAACACCATGCCACATACTGCAACAATTCCAATAAGAAAAGGCTCAGAGTTTTTCATTAATATGATTTGCCCAGGGAAAATATCTGAAAGATACACACAAACTGATTAGAGAATGTTTTGCACAGGTTTTTGTTACATAATCTGCCTTTTCACCTCCACCAACAAAGTTTGAAGGTTATCTTTTCATCCCTGTCTTGACCCAAAGATCAGTTGATTAGATTTTGGTGGTGATCTGAATCTGTGATTTCCACCATAAGGCGATTTTTGTTTCTCAGCCATAACCATTATGCTGTGTTCATGTGCTGATGGTAAAGTTCAACATCCAGGACTTCCAGGCCTTTTATTAAAAAAATCGAATTCTGTAAGACAAATTGTAACCAAACGCAAACCATCACGGAAGCTGCAGCTTTGCAAGTTGGAGAATTGTTCAGCATTGGTGTTGTGTGAACACTGCAAAAGACTGATTGACATTTTTTGACTGACCCTGTCCAGGGGCAAAAATCCAAGTTTTTTTTAAGTTGTTGCTGCTGTTGGCATCTATTGAAGACATACAAATCGATAAATCTCGACGAAGAAGCAGAACGAGAAGACAAAGAAGATGATAATCACGATGATATAGCAGACGTGCCTGGAACATTTTTTTCTGTCTCCCTGGACTGGTTTATGTGCTGTTGTTGGACTGTACAGGTGTAGCTGTTGCTGGCCGCCTTCTGCACAGTGACTCTGCTGCGGACCGTGTAGCATCCATTCGAGTTGCTGACTATCTCTTTGGAGTCGTAAGAGATGACGTTTCCCTCATCGTCCCTCCACTCCATCTGAGGCTCTGGGTACCAGTTCTTAGCTTCGCACTGCAGGACGATTCCGGTAGTTAGTGTTCACAATGGAGATTGTCGGCTCAGAAACGGCACCTATGAGAGAGAGAGAGAACCCAATTTAGAAAATGAAAATGTGTAATATGTAATTATTTGTCACGCTGATTGAACGCAGACCTAAAAAAATATTAATAGACACTCTGTGCGGACTTACCAACAACGAGCGTGATGACAGATCGGCTCCTCAATGAAGGCAAGTGGCATGTGTACTGCCCTTTGTCAGACAGTTGAAGCTGGCTTATTTTTAACGACACGTTGCCATTCTTCAGTTCTTGCAGGAACAAATTTGCCCTTTGCTTGAAGGACGGGTGGTCTTGGTCATACAACACCCGCCCGTCACGGAAAACATGGACGTAGCCGGGATTCAGGTCAGGTCTTGTCCATTCCACTGTCTTCTCAGCAAAGTTAGCAGCGGGTTCCAGGCGACATGGCAGGATGACATCATGGCCAACTAATCCTACTATTGGCTCTGATGAACCAATCAACTGAGACTGACCTGGAAAGAGCACGTATGAATGTTATGAAACTATCAGAACATCTAATTCATACTGTCTACGATTTGTGATGAAAAACAAAATACACTCTTACCACCACTCCTGGCACCTTTCTAATGGGCATTTCAACAAAACTGTTTGTAAATGCCTGAAGTAAATATTAAACACTACATGCTGTGGGAAACACAGGGTAGCAGATAAGTGTACCTTAAAAAGTTACGTCGGAAGCACAAACTTCATCTGATATTCTCACAAAATGGAAACAAAACAAACTTGCAGAAAATCCTTTAAATATCCCCAATAATTGTTTTTGACTGAACTGAATTGAGAAGTATCTGAACAGAAAAATCCCCTTGAAGTTCTCAATCGTAAAACAGCAGTGTGTGCATATATACTTTTTAAGATAAAAGAAGATAAGATAGCACTTTATTAATCCCCTTGGGGAAATTCAGGGCTTCATTTAGAGGATTTAATCAAGTGCTACAGTCCAAAAAATACATTCGATTTTTTTATATTAGAAAAAAAGGGAGAAAAGATTTGGAAGATTTGAACGTTAAAGATGTAATAGAGAGACGAGAAAACTATGTACCTACCTCTGATGGCTAAAAGACAGTCCGTTAAGAAGAAGAGTTCAGACAGTCCAAAGGCCCCTCTCAAGGTCATCCTGTAAGTGGGTGGTAGGTGGGGGGCGTGTAACCGTCACCAATTCTAACTCTAAGCACATTTCTCAGTGTGAATGCACTCAGAAAAATCAGAGTCTGCATCTTCTAAGTCTGGTAAATGTATCGGCACAGCGCATCACGTGAAACTGACTGTCTCACTATCTTTCAGTGATTTTACAGATTATCAGACCTGTGTGTCCACATTACAGGCACAGTTAGCTGAGGGCGTGCTATCCGTGGAATGCTAACCACAGAACTGGGACAAGGTGACTGTTCACGTTCATTAACCCTCATCCTACCCACATATTTAACATACAAGGACTACCGACTGGGGTCCCTGGGGACTCCAAGAATAAACTACTGTAAGAAACAACCATCATAGCAAAATGTTAACTTATTTCTTCTCAAAACATTATTAGTTATGTAATTAATGTCATCTGAAAAAAAAACTGAATAAAAACAGATTATTATTATTTTAGGAAAGTTACAGTTAATTAATTGATGTATTGTATTTGTGACTTGGAAGATCATCTTACCTTAGGAAGAGCAGTATTTAGGGTCGTCACAGAGCAAATGAGGAAATCTGTGTCTGCTGCATCTGTGTCTGTCTCCTTCAAAATGACTGACAGAGTGCCCCTACACCCCCTGATAGTGTGAGATACTTTAAATTAGGACCCTTGGCAAACATGAACTCAATAAATAGTTCCATCTATTAAAACTGCATAGGCGGAATTGGGTGCTTTTGACTTGGGTCCGCCAGGACCCCAATACATTGGTATTTTTAAAAAGTACTAATTAAAACAAACAGAATGATAACAATGATATGAAGTCATTAGCATTAAGTCATGAAAAATTGGAATGATAGACTAAAGCACCTGTGAGATATGACAAAAAGTATACCTCTGGGGTCTGCGGGTACCCCAGTCAGTAGGATGAGGGTTAATATGTTAATGTGGCAACTATTTTTTGAAGTTTTAAAATGTTGAATAGATTAGAGATTTAAAACTAAACTAGGAAGTGAAACTTTCTTATACACAGAAAAATAAAGGTGCTGAAAATGGTTCTTCGAAGTGAAGCCATTTCTTCGAAGTGAAGGAACATTTCCGGTTCCACAAAAAACCATTCATTCTTGAAAGATTCTATGGCATCACTCCAAAGAACCATTTTAGGTTCCATTTCACACCTTTATTTTTCTGTGTGCTGGCAGTTAGACTGTGGAATAGTCTGCCTAATAAATTTAAGTTAAAAAGCAGCAGGAATACTTTTAAAATGAATATTAAAAGATGATTGAGAGCTCACTGAGATGAGTTCATGATATTGTTTTGTATCGTTTCTATTGTTACTCTTATGTGTCCATAGTAAGAATATTTATTTATTTTGGATGGTAGCCTATTTTGAATGATTCTAGTATTGTCTGCCAGTTTTGCTATGTGCTATTGTTTGTCCCTCCCTTCACATTGGCATTTGTGCACATGCGCATGCTTACACACATTCACACACATATATGTACATGCACATACACTCTCATGTACACACATATGTACATATGCTGTAAGGAATTCCCCCATCGCCCACCATGGCATATATGGACAGTATGACATGAACGATGACTGACCAATGTGAGAGCAAAACATGAAAATTAATAACATTTTTCTTCTCTTCCCTTCTCAAGAAAGAACAAAAGAAAGAAAAGAGGCAGGAGTGTGAGAATACCAGAGAGCGGCTGTTCACATGCGAGAGGCAGCGGTGTGTGTGGGTGGGGGTGTGTGTGTGCATGTGTGTGTGTGTGTGTGTGTGTGTGTGTGTGGCATGATGTCCTACACAGCTTTAACCACAGTGAGAACCAGCTCTCTTCCTCTCTCGCTGGTTTCAGAAGTCTAAAAACTAGGTCAAAACCTAGTATATGGCTGGACCGTGTATGGGTGTGCCATGTGCCACGGCCGACCAATGGTGTAACTGCATCACTCAGTCAGTCTGTCAGTCAGTGACAGACATTCGCGTTTATAGGGCTGGCCCTGCTGTTGCAGTCCAGCCAAAAAAAGTAAAGTCGGTTTTAGCAGCACTGCTAAAACTGACTTTATCCTCCATAATGTTAATATTTTGTATCTGAGAGGCTCCAGGAAGCCAATAACTCAGATAATATTAAATAAGGACTTTCACTTTAATGCCAGAAATCATTCAATCAGAGCAGGTATTACGGTTTTAAAATACTGGACGTCTGAACTCCTCAGTTCATCTAGAAACTTTCTGCTGTTTCTCAACCAAACCATCAACACAATGGGAATGTTAGATATTTTTTATTATATCAAAAGTAAATGACATTTATTTACATCACTTACAATAAAAGGTACACACATCATTTAAAAAAATGTAATATAGAATATGAAAATATGGAATAACAGTAAAAAGACATTTCTTTAATTACAAAACTGGATAAGAGCATCAGATACATTTCTAAAATGTAAATGTACAAGACAAGAGTGTGTGTGTGTGTGTGTGTGTGTGGTTATGTTATCTATTCCATCTCCATGATGACAGCATGGCTTCTGTCCTGTTCTTCATCAGGCTGAGCTGCTGGAGAATAGAATAGAATAAGACTAAACGCAACAGAGAGGACAGAACAAAATATACATACACACACACACACACATACATGCACACCCAGCAGGCCTATACACAATGTAAACATAATTGTGTTTTTCCCCAAAAAATCCTGTTCACTCCATATGTTAATTTAAAGAGAAGACTTTTATTTTGAAGGCAGAATGACCTCACTTCCGGTGGTATTCTGATTTTCTCTGACTGGTTTGGGTCAGAAAAGTATTTCACTTACTACACCAAGGCCCAGCTCGTTAAAGTATCAGGAAGAAGCTGCATTTGCCGATCTGAGCAGGAGTGCTGGGAGCTGGACCGGCACCGATCCGGATACTCCAGATCAGTGTTCAGTGTTCCCTCTGGTTCTCACCTCTCCTCCTGTCTCTGAATATGAGTCCCAGTACGATGGTGGACAGCAGGTAAGGAGTTCCCACAACTAGATGACACATCAGTCTGGAGACAGACAGGAGGGCAGCTGGAGGCGGAGCTGGTGCTGGTGATGAATACTGGTTGTTAGTTTCAGATTTACGCACAATGCTGAAAACCTCCAAAACAGCAGTCACACTGGAATTCACCCAATGATTTTTCTTTGCTCATCACGATGGAGGATGTGACCACAGAACCTGAATGGATAGAATGGTTCTTCCACTGTTCACTATAGTAATTTGGCTAGTACAGTATAAAATGGCGATTATGGAATTTTACGTGTTAGTTGCTATGGTGATAACACAAGTCTGGGCATTAAGACTGTGAAGTCTGTCACACTGCATGAGAAATGAGCAGATGAGTCTTTTAGCAAACTGTCAGAACTCGACTGAAAGCTAACGTTTGCGACGAGGCTAACGTATCTTTATCACAGACTGTACTTCTCTCTCTAGCGCTTCTAGTCAACATTAGCATGTTAGCAAACCTAGCTGGTAAGCATCACCAAACAGGTTCCTTTAACTTAATATAGCCGCTTAAATGATATAAACGTAGCTTAACCTACCTTTAGTTCTAACAGCTAACGGATATCGACTGAAACAGATTAACTCAACTAGGCTATAACCACTTCCACTGTACAGATGTCAGAACTTTTGAGCTACTAAAACGACAGCTGGTAAAAGAGCTCCACCTAGTGGAGGCAGAGTGACGACTCAATTCAGCTGCAAAGCCAGTTTTCCGCTTTGGTTCTTTCTGCAAAACCTCTCATCTCACTGACTGTTAGCAAACAGGTTTATGTGGAACCTAGCCCAACAGTTCACATAAAAATGGCCGCCGGTCCCACCATCCAGGAATTTGAATGGGAATGTTCTGTGGATGTGACGTTATGCTTTGTGTCAGGCAGCAAACTTGTAGCAGACGAGATCTATAGGCCTAAATAGAAGAAGTTACCATGGTTTCAATAAACTAGCCTACACTTTGTGAGCAACCTCACATCAATCTGTATTCACTGTATAGTAGCTGGTTAAGCAGCTATCGATGGACTCTGATACTATTCTATGTGGTTAGCAAGCTAACATTAACTCACATTACAGCAGGAAAACCATGAATGTACCATCTGTATTATATAATTCATCCATGTTGGATTTTCCTCAGAGGTCAACACAACCGAACAAGTGTTTCTATTGGCCAGCTGCAGGTCAAAGTTCACAAAATTTGAACTCTGCATGAAGGCAAAATGCAAAATTAGCTACCGGAAGTGATTGTTTTTATTTGTCATGTGCTTGGTTTTCAATTTACATCAATGGGAAGCAAAGCAAATTTCCACGTAGGTTTGTGCTAATGTGACCACACCTTAACTCCAAATTTGCCGATTGGGGTTTTAATTTGACAAACATTTCTTAGAGACAGAAGTAATCTCATTAGTTGAGTTAAACCTCAGTGGGCGGAGCCAAAGAACCACATCAGTTTGAAAATGAAACAGTCTCACCTCTCACAGCCAGCCAGCTCTCTGGTGATTCTCCAACACCAGAGATGCTGCACTTGTAGAGTCCTTCATCAGACTTGGAAACACTGTGGATGGTCATCTCTCCTGTAGAGTCGGTCCTGATGAGGAAGCCATCTTTATAGAAATCAGCTGGGAGGTTGGAGGGAGTCTTGGTTGTACAGTTCAGAGTCACAGCATCTCCCTCCATCACATGAAGGACAGGACTCTCCAGGATCACAGACCCAGCTGAACGGAAAAAGCAGTTGAATCTTCACTAGATTTACTGAGCAACATAACAGTACAAGCAGAAGTTTGACAGCAAACCTATGGAAAAGGATTAGGGCCACATGTGAAAAATGTATTTGAATTCTGAGATTAATCTCAAAATTATGAGAATGAGAATGAAAATAAAGTCAGAATTCAGTGATATGCCCCACTCTATCTCTATGGGCAAAACAAAATATCTACATTTTCTGTGGTTGCTTTTTCTGTGTTCTGATCATCTATGTGAAATGTATATGGTGCAAATAATGTGTCTGTACCTTTTCACAGTTATCAAAGAACTGCATTATCATTAAAAAAAAAATTCTGGAAGTCACAAAATGCTAACAAGCTAGATGAGAACACTCAACTCAGCTCAATGAAATAAGGAGAAAACAGTGATGCGAATTGTGACTCTTGTGGCTTTCCGTACTTTTCCATCAGGGACATAACGCAGGGAGGGATCAATCCAAACTGTAAATTAATTGGAGATCAGTCAGGGAGAGAAAGGCAGTATTATTAGACGAGGGGGCTTAGGGGCCCCCCTCGTTCCCACCAACAAAATCTGTGATGGTTTTGTTGGTGGGAACTTTTTCCAGGAAGTAAAAGTAATAGGATTTCAAAGTAAAATACACTAAAATAAAAATTGTGTACACTTTTGGCATTTATTGTTAAATGAGTGTATATTATGACATGGAAAATTAGCTAACAAGGTGAAAAAAAAAACATTTTTCATTTCATTGTGACTTTAAACAGCACATGACAAACAGTCCATACCAGTAACAGTGATGTTGACAGCATGGCTGTGCTCTCCTGGCTCAGTCTCACACCAGTACAGTCCGCTGTCTTGTGGGTATAAGTCAAATATGGTGCAGAAAGATCCGTTAAATCTTCCCCAACCGTATGCACAAGACTCCGGTGCTCTGCCGGACCTGTTCCTCTTCACAGTGTTTCCTCCTGCAGAGCTCTCACAGCCGAGAGAGACCAGATCGTATTTAAAGAACTGAGATCTGCCGGGGATGACTCGAATAGAAACTGGAGGAGAAAGACAGAAGAAACAGTCTCAGAGAGATCTAAACCAGAACCACCACCACAGTCCACCCCACATCCAATCTAAGTGAATGATATCTCTAGAGCTCACCGCCTTCTTCTTCTTTGGTTCCAGAGGAGGAAAGTGTATTCAGGCCTGACAAACACACAGAGGAGAGAGAAAAAGATAAAGAAATATCACTGTTAGGGAAGTTAATTGATTTCTGTTGAGTTTCAGGAGCCACTGGAGATCAGAAGCACTGAGAAATAAGAAATGTAAGCGAGAGAGAGAAAGGTTTACTCACAGAATATGAGACATAGCATTGTGATCTCCATCTTGTCTCGCTGCTCTTTGACTTGCACACTTCCTCTACTTTCACATTCTGACAGTCAGGAGGTGAAACCAAACCACCCTAATATGCGATGCACAGGGTGACCGGCAACAAAGACAGACAATAAAGAAAGCCACCACACTACGTACAATTTGGTCACAGGACTTGGGGGAAGAATTAGATCATAAGACCTGGGAGGCTGTCCTCTACAGAGTTCACCGCTCCTCCATATGTGCCAGACATGGGGTGCTGCAGTGTAAGGTGGTTCATAGGGTACATTGGTCTAGGTGTAGGCTGGCAAAGATTTTTCCTGACATTGATCCTACATGTGTTTGATGCCGGCAGGCCCCTGCTGATCTTTGTCATATGTTTTGGTTGTGTCCCTCTCTCTCTTCCTTTTGGGAGTCTGTTTTTGACACTCTGTCCAAAGTCACCTCTGTCCCCATTGAACCCTCCCCAATTGTTGCTATGTTTGGAGTCTTGCCAGCCGAGACACCTCTGCCCAAATATTTTTGGGATTTTGTAGCATTTTTAACTCTACTGGCAAGGCGGTTAATTCTTATGAATTGGAATGGTCCCTACGTTCCCACTCATTCTCGCTGGGTTGGGGACGTGCTGCATTTTATGCAGCTGGAGAAAATCAAGCGTACCCTACGAGGCTCCCTACCTAATTTCAATTAAATTTGGCAGCCCTTTTCAGAACATATAGATAGCATTCAAATTATCCCGCCACCTCCCGACTGAAAGACCTCTATCTCTCCCCTCTTTAGTATTGACCTTGACCTGCCTACCTATCTGACCTTTGTATATTTACACTACGACCTCTCTTTAACCATAACTTACTTCATAGCCCCCCCCCTTTTTTTTTTCTTGTTTTTAATATATACTTTCCTCCCCTTCTGTGTATTTACTTACTTATTTATTTAATTATTTATTATTTTGTTTGTTCGTCGATATGTTGTTGTTTGTTAATCTCTCTTGTTGTTGTAACTGTGAAGCTCCATGTGTTGTATTGAGATGTACCTGTGTTTTGTTTGTGATATACTGTTTGATTTGTAAACCTGAAAAAACCCATAAATAAATCATAAAAAAAATAAAGAAAGAAAGCCACATGGTCAAAAGTTTATTCAAATATTTCCCCCAAAAAACAAGATGAAACTGTAGAATTTTTTTATACAACTTTCCACACCAGGAAATGGCAATGGAACTAATTAAAAATGCCAAGATACTCCTTAATAAAGGCGGAACAAGGTGATGATATAGAAATGGAAAAAGTGAGTTTTGAAAGCCAAAAATCTCATTGAGTCTCATTGAGAATCATTGAGTCACTGGTATTAATCAATAACCCTATCAACCCTGCAGATATATTATGGTCTTTTTCTGCTCTGTGGGGAGTAAAAATCAGATTTATTGCCCCTTTAAGGACAAAAAAGTATTTTTACTTCGACCGGCAGCACTTCATCTTATTGGCAATTGGAAAAACAAACACAATTTAGTCAATCAGTCCACTAGTAGGAGCCCTTGAGTGAATGTGTGTGTGTGTGTGTGTGTGTGTGTGTGTGTGTGTGTGTGTGTGTGTGTGTGTGTGTGTGTGTTTGCGTCTAGGTGAATGTGTTGGCACGCACATGTGGGTGTGTGTGTGTGAGTGCCTGGCATGCTTGGCGTGCTTGATGACATGATGGCGAGCATCAAAAAAAGTCAGATGCCAAAACACATTCCTAGATAACTGTGATCCTCCTGTCTTTTAACTTGACTTGCATGCTTTTATTTTCTTCCTTGCCCATTTTTTTAGAGTCAGTTTGTTCTTTTCTTTCTATATTCCTGTCATGACTTCAATTCGGCACTTGGGGGAGACAGCGACAAATAATCTGCTGTGAACCCCCAGTTCCAACTCATGCTCTGCCCATGGTGCTGCTGACCCCTCTCTCTCTCTCTCCATCTCTCTCTTTCTCTCTCTCTCTCTCCCTCTCTCTCTCTCTTTCTCTATCTCTCTCTCCCTCTCTCTCTCTCTCCTCTCTCTCTCTCTCTTTCTCTCTTTATTGCACATTGATTATTTTTATACATTGATTTTATACAATCATAGGTTTGTCCCATATGCCACTTTAAATGAATTGTATAGTAGCCCCTCATGCCAAATAGAGTCAAATGCTTGTACACAACGTGTACATTTTGACATTTATTTTGGTTAACATGGTTGCCAATTAAAGTTGTAAGAGTGTGGTTCGACAATTTGGCATAAACACAATTTGACTTTCATGGATTATGTTATGTTCATTTAAGAAATTGACTATTCTTGAGTTGATTAAAAAACTTTTCCTACTACTTACACAGATCTCCATTTATAGGAGTAATGATTCCTCTATTCCAAGTCTCAGGGAAATCTGATTTACTCCATGTTTCTGTTAAAATTATTATGTCCGATCTATTCACACTATTTACCATGTGTTATTTGCTATTTACAACTACGTATGTTCCAAGAGCTTATCTGGAATGAGCACATTCAATGATTTCAACTTATGATACAGAGAGTAAGACAGCTATACATAAACAATTCAAGGGTAACCTATTCACAGAGATTTGATATATACGCACAATCTTTTCAACATCGCTGTCGGTTCATATTGGTATCAGATATGTGTTGCATCCTAAAATAGATATGAACAGTCATCCAAAAATATCAGATATGAGCAGCAATACAGAATTGAAGGTGAAGGCCTGTAGTGTGAACGCAGCTTTAAGAATGAATATCTTGAATTTTGACTCTGCTTTTAGCTTTGATGTGATCTCGCTTATATCTTTTTGCTTTTCTGCATTTCTATGTTGCTTGTCTGCAATTTTGTTTTGTTGTTAATGCAGATTTCTTGTTTTTTGTTTTTTTTTCATCTCAACGGGCTTGCTTAGCCAAAGAAAGGTACGATTGTGAACAGAACAGTGCATTTTTTTTTTTTGCATTGACCACTGCAAGGACAGTCAGTGAATTTTACTGTAAGTTTCAAAAGCTCTTTATTGGACACAAATTTATTTACAGTCACCAGGATGAGGGGAGGGAAGATTCACAGATTTTTACACAGAAACATGTTTGAGGGGGGGAAAAAAACTTTTTTATGTCTAGATTACAGATACAAACATTATTTTAAACAAGAAAATTCTCACTCAGGACAGCAACTCCCAAAGATAGACTGCAACATATTTACTCTCTCTTCAGGTTTAAAAACTGACGCGTTTTAACATGTTTGTCTTTGTCAAAGTTTGTTGACTCCTTTTTTTCTTTCTTTTTGATGATGAATAATCACAAACAGGCACACCTGTTTGTGATTGGTTTGTCTTGGTTTGGTTTCACCTCCTGACTGTCAGACTGTGACAGTAGAGGAGGTGGTGAGCAGACAGACAGAGAGCAGCGAGGCAAGATGGAGATCAACATGTTATGTCTGATAATCTGTGAGTAAACCTCTCTCTCTCTCTCTCTCTCTGTCTCTTTCTCTCTCTTTGTCTGTCTTCCTCTCTGTCTCTCTCTCTCTCTGTCTCTCCCTCTCTCTCTTTCTCTCTCTCTGTCTCTTTCTCTCTCTTTGTCTGTCTTTCTCTCTGTCTCTCTCTCTCTCCCTTTCATTCTCCCTCTCTCTCTCTCTCTCTCTCTCTCTCTCTCTATTTCTCAGAAAACTTTGAATTAGGCCTTTTGTTATATTATCTCTTTTGACATTTGGATGGGCGAGCAAGCATGTGTTGCTCTGTAAACCTCTCTCTCTCCCTCTCTCTCTCTCTCTCTTTTTCTCTCTCTGTCTCTTTCTCTCTCTTTGTCTTTCTCTGTCTCTCTCTCTCTCTCTCTCTCACTCCCCCCCCCCCTCTCTCTCTCCCACATTTCAGTAAGAGTGCTTCTGATCTCCAGTAGCTTTTGAAGCTCAAGAGAAATTGATTAACATCCCGAACAGCAATATTTATTTATCATTTTCTTTCTCCTCTGTGTGTTTGTCAGACCTGAATACACTTACATCCTCTGGAACCAAAGAAGAAGGTGAGTATTATATAATAACAATAATGATAATAACTTTATAAAGCGCTTTTCGAAACAGAGTCACAAAGTGCTTTACAGAGGAAATTATAAAACAGGTGCAATGATTAAGAAGGGCAGTGAAAGAATAAAATAAATAAAAACAGACATTCAAAAAGCATAGAAGCCAAATGATAAACAGAGAAGAGGAAAAGTAAGCAGATCTCATTCACTTTTTTGGCATTTTAGTAAAACATGAATAGATTTCCAGGGATTATGGTTGGTGTTCTGGTTTAAAGGGTCTATGTGTAGTTTCTGGTCCAGTGCTGGCCTCTGTGGTTCAGCGTTGTCACGGCAACAACACTCTGCCCTCCGCAGAGCGAGACCATCATCGGCACGGTGGGCAGGCTGGACTGTTTCACAACCAACAACAACCGACCTTCTGTCAGGTTTTACTGAGTTTTTGTACAAGGGATTTTGTACGATTCTGCTGTCTGTGGATTTCTGGAATCTATGGAAGGTGAGGAGTCGTATAAATGTGCCGGTCCGTTAAAAATCCGAGCTGTTTGGAGGATTATATACACGCCGAATTCACCAGAACACCCTACAGATTAGTAATAAAGTCTCCCATTATATTTTCAGATGTGTTTTTTGCTGATAAGCTACCATTCGAGAACCTCTGCTGACATTTACTAGTCGTACAACGCTTAAGTAAAGCGGAAGCATTACACATTTAACCCGTAAATCTCTCTCAGACTGTTTCCTCTGTCTTCCTCCTCCTCCAGTTTCTATTCGAGTCATCCCCGGCAGATCTCAGTTCTTTAAATACGATCCGGTCTCCCTCGGCTGTGAGAGCTCTGCAGGAGGAAGCACTGTGAAGAGGAACACGGCCAGCAGAGCGCCGGAGTCCTGTCCGTACGGCTGGGGAAGGCTTACCGGATCTTTCTGCACCATCGGCGACCCGGACCCAGAAGACAGCGGACTGTACTGGTGTGAGACCGAGTCAGGACAGCACAGCCATGCTGTCAACATCACTTTTGCTGGTATGGGCTGTTTGTCATGTGCCATTTAAAGACCCCATGAAACGGTTTCTTTCTGTTGCTTCTTCCTGTTGAAACAGGATGTTGGGGCGGGACATAACACAGGGAGGGATCAATCAAAAGTCTAAACCAATGGGAGATCAGTTAGGGAGAGAAAGGCAGTTTGATTTGATGAGAGGGGCAGAGGGGCGGGACTGTTGCATACATTGTTTTCCAGAAAGTATGTAATTGGATTTGTCATATAAAAACAGAACAAGACTAGGTCAAAACCAAGTATATGGCTGGACCGTGTATGAGTGTACCACGTGCCACGGCCGACCAATGGTGTAACTAACTCCACTGTAGACTGCTAATACAGAATAATAGTTCATACATCCATACTGATCTCCGTTCCAGCGCGTCCCGTCTCTCTCTCCGCCGCTGTCCTCTGCACCAAGCCCACGGCCCGCATTGATCCTCCCGATCCAAGCGCCAGCTGTTCTAGTACCCATCGGGACCCCAGCCGAAATCTCGGCCGGATCACCGGGAACAAATCGGCAACCAGCTAGTGGCACTGGCCGGAACCGTGGCCCCGGGAAACTTGGGGAAGGTCGGCAATAAGCCGGCGTGATGAAACCTCCATGCTTGTTCGTGTCTCTCTCAGAACAGAGGGGCTTCAGGTGGACTGAGCTCGCGCATATCCATCGACATAAACGGTGGTATGATATAATTGTATAGATTCTACTTAAGCTTCAGCTTACATGCATGATATTGGTCAGCCTGCTTACTGTGTGGGAGAAACGGGCTCCTGATCTCAGCGGAGGAACAAGATGACGGAGAAAACTAAACTTAAATTTCTCGCTCTGTTATCCTATGATGTGCCATGTGCCACGGCCGACCAATGGTGTAACTTGATCACTCAGTCACTCAGTCAGTCAGTCAGTCAGTCAGTGAGTGACAGACATTCGCATTTGTAGGGCTGGCCCCGCTGTTGCGGTCCAACCAAAAAAAAAACATTTTGTTAAGTAGTTCCAAGTAAAAGTAATGGAAGTTCATTTCTTGGTTGGTTTCATTAAAGTAATTTTTTTTTTCACCTTGTGAGCTAATTTTACATTTCATATCATACACCTGTTTAACAATAAATGCATTGAAATACATATAATACATATAATACATATACATTGAAATCCCATTACTTTTACTTCCTGCAAGACAGTGTATCTTTAAAGAGAAACTAAACCCCAAACCCAAATCTGTGTAAAGTCTGACATCTACTGGTTAAAAGCATGCTACTGAAATGGCCATCTGCTATTGGCTGATCTTTGGTGCCAAGTCATGTCACCTTCTATAGAGTACAACAGGTGGTGACATCACCATATCATAAAATATCACCTCTGAGAAACATTGTGATTGAATGTATTTGATTTGTTGAACTGTCTTTTATTTGATTGCTTTTTCCGTCCAGCTGGGTCTGTGATCCGGGAGAGTCTTGTCCTCCCTGTGATGGAGGGAGATGCTGTGACTCTGAACTGTACAACCAAGACTCCCTCCAACCTCCCAGCTGCTTTCTATAAAGATGGCTTCCTCATCAGGACCGACTCTACAGGAGAGATGACCATCCACAGTGTTTCCAAGTGTGATGAAGGTTTCTACAAGTGCAGCATCTCTGGTGTTGGAGAATCACCAGAGAGCTGGCTGTCTGTGGGAGGTGAGACTCACATATTCATCTACTGGCACAAACTGTTTAATTTTCAGACTGATGTGGTTCTTTGGCTCCACCCACCGAGTTTTAACTCGACCAATGAGATTATTTCTGCCTCCAGAGCAGCTCTGCCTGTCATACCAAAACTCAGAGTGGCAAATTTAGAGGTAAAGCGCAGTTATATTTGCACAAACCTGTGTAGAAATTTGTGTTACTTCCCATTGACATAAATTGAAAGCTAATAAATGGTGAAGCTGATGAATAAAAAATATTTGCTTCCAGTTGCAAATGTATTTGGAGTTCAAATTTAGCAAACTTTGAGAAACACTTATTTGGCCGTGTTGAACTCTGAGGAAAAAAATCTAGCATGGATGAATTATATAATATAAACACATTCATGGTTCCTGTTATTCCTGTTATGTGCAGTTAACATTAGCTTGCTAACCAAATAGCATAGAATCAGAGTTGATTGATAGCTAGTTAGCTAATTAAAGAAGCCTGACATCTACTGGTGAAAAGTAGGGTACTGAACTGGCCATCTGCTATTGGCTAATCTTTGGTACCCTAGTTTTCACCATTAGATGTCAGGCTTCACCACAGATTTGGGCTTGGGGTTCAGCTACTCTTTAACCAGCTACTAAACAATGATTGCATTTATTGTACAAACCATGGTATAGCTTCTTCTAGCGATCTCCTCTGCTACAAGTTTGAAATGCCACCGAACGCAAAACGTTACGTCGTCATCGGTTGAATTCAGGTGCGACCGGGCCTTTGGAGGTTTTTGATTTGACAGCAGCATTGTGCGTAAATCTGAAACTAACAACCAGTATTCATCAGCAGCTGTGTTTCCCTCCAGCAGCTCCGCCTCCAGCTGCCCTCCTGACTGTCTCCAGACTGATGTGTCATCTAGTTGTGGGAACTCCTTACCTGCTGTCCACCATCATACTGGGACTCATATTCAGAGACAGGAGGAGAGGTGAGAACCAGAGGGAACACTGATAGTATCTGGAGTTAAGAGGAAATTATACTTCTGCGTCTATACGCCACGAGCTGAGGAGGGCTGCAAATATATTGATTTATACGATGCTTCATCCCCAAATTATAAAGACTGCCAGATAATGATAATATAAAAAATAACTTTATTTATATAGCGCCTTTAAAAACAGAGTTTACAAAGTGCTTTGACAGTAGGGCTGGGCAATATATTGATATTATATCGATATCGTGATATGAGACTAGATATCGTCTTAGATTTTGGATATCGTAATATTGTGATATGGCATAAGTGTCTTTTCCTGGTTTTAAAGGCTGCATTACAGTAAAGTGATGTCATTTTCTGAACTTACCAGACTGTTCTAGCTGTTCTATTATTTGCCTTTACCCACAAAGTCATTATATCCACAGTACTAATGATTATTTATCAAAAATCTCATTGTGTAAATATTTTGTGAAAGCACCAATAGTCATCCCTACAATATTGTCGCAATATCGATATCGAGGTATTTGGTAAAAAATATTGTAATATTGTAATGTCCATATCGCCCAGCCCTATTTGACAGTCAAAATAAAAGCAGAATACTCAAAATTTGAATTTAGAAAGCAATGGAACAATAATAAACAGGGTTTAAATTCAGATAGGACAACAATTCAAATAAATAGTCGGGTAACTGTAAGATGAAAACCAAAATAAACAATAAGGATAAAATAAAATGAAAGTTAAAGATAAAAATGAAGATAAAAAGGCAATAAAAAGACGATAAAAAAGATGTCACTGAATTCACGGTGAGAAATATCCCAGAACGTGAGCTTCAGAGAACGTAAACACTACTACTTCTTCTGTTATTACTTCCGTGTTAACAAAGCACCACACTGCCGTCTAGTGTTTCGGTGGAGTACTGCACAGTCACCGAGGAAGAACCAGAAATGCTCGCACCGCCGAAGGCATCTACGCCGTTGCTAGTATAATTTCCCCTTAAAGCAATATTCCACTTAGTTTTAACATGGGGGTTATTCATCTCTTGACCGCCATGAAAACCAGAATATAAACTAATCACCAAGATCAGATGCAGCCGGATGAGTTTGTAGCATTTGATTGAGGTGAAAATATCCTGAAAACTGACATTTAACACGTTGGTGAACAGATTCAACAACAGATCCTGCTGTCAAGACAATAAAGCCAGAGGTGAGGACTCGAGTCAGACTCAAGTCACAGTTTTAATTGCTTGAGACTTGACTTGATGCATGAAGAGAAGACTTGAGACTTGACTTGGGTTCTGGTGACTTGGGACTTGACTCTGACTTGTACTCTGATGACTTGAAAAGGTTTCTAAAGTCTTGACTTGAGATCTTGTGTTTGTGTAAATGACTCAGATTGAAAGTGATGAGATTTGTTCCAGCAGACGACTGAATTTAAATTCTGTTTTCTGAATTTGTATGGAATGATTGAATTTATTGAAGTTGAAACTGATTCTAGAAATCAAACTCATGATGCTCTTACCAAGTTTTTATCCTATTAAAACCATATTGCATTGAAAAGTCCTAGATATTTATTAATTATTAAATTGATACTGGACTCTTGATTTGTTCTGACTTGACTTGCTGTTCTACATTTAGACTTGAGACTTGTGCCTCAAGACTTGAGACTGACTTGGGACTCGAGTGAAGTCGACTTGGTCACACCTCTGAAGCAGTAATTGGTCGGTAGTCATTTTGAATTTCTATTCTTTGTTTACACTAAAATTAGTATTTAGAAATAAAAGCAGACCCGGTCTCCCAAACAAGAACTATCTCTCCTACATGGTATCCCTCCGCTGTGTTCGCTTCTATCAGTAAAAATGCTGTTTGGTGAGATTCTGTTCTGAAGTGTCGGACCAACAGTCAGCTGGAAATCACAGTAGCAGGATCTGATGCTGAATCTGTTCACCAACGTGTTCAATGTCAGTTTCCATTCAAATGAATGGGAGGTAAAAATCTGAACGCTACAAATTGGTCCAGCCATCATCATCATCACTTAATTGGAAAAGGAAATGCCTGTCTTGTACATTTACTTAACATTTTACACTGTGGAAATGTATCTGATGCTCTTATCCAGTTATTAAAGAAATGTACTTTTACTGTTATTCCATATTTTCATATTCTATATTTCTATATTTTTTTATTTGTCTACTTTTTATTTAACTGATTGTGTTATATCTGTAAATGAATGTAATTTACTAAAATAAAAAAATAAGATATCTAAAAGTCTCTGTGTTCCCTTCTCTTATTGAACAATATGCACATTTTCTATAAAACAACAACAACAAAAATATTTTCAATAGTTTCATCATGGAAAGAAAACAATATGACAGTCTACTCTGATTTGTTAACAGTCTATTTGGTTTTCTTCTTCTCTTTCTTTATTCATGTCATGACTTCAATTCGCCACTTGAGGGCGACAGAAACAAATAACCTGCTGGGAACCAGTTCCTCTTCGTGCTCTGTCCATGGTGCTGAACCAGTTAAACCCAATCTCTCTCTCTCTCTCTCTCTCTCTCTCTCTCTCTCTCTCACTATTTTGAATGCAGGGCTTTTACTTATTATTATAGTATTTTTCTAGAATACATAAGGAAAGGATTTGAGTACTTGTTCCACCACTGATCATTAATGTTTCATCTTATATCTTCATTGTATTCTTGTCATAACCTAATTTCGTCACTAGGGGGCGACAGAGACACGTGATCTGCTGTTAAACCCGCGGTGCTCTGTCCATGGTGCTGAACCACTGAACCCCAATCTCTCTCTCTCTCTCTCTCTCCCCCTCTCTCCCTCTCTCTCTCCCTCTCTCCCTCTCTCTCTCTCCCCCTCCCTCCCTCAAGCGCGGAGCTGTGCGGGCAGCAACACGGCCCCGAGTCTCGTGCTCCGTGGCGGTGGGCGGCGCGGCTACGTCACAGAAAACGTGGCAGCGTGTCAGGCGCGCTCTCTCCCTCTCTGTCACCAAAGATCGTCTATGCTTGAGACAAGCCATCAGTCTAGTGGCCCACCGATTTTTTTTCCGGTCTGCAAAAAAGTGGGCGTTACCGTCCACGCATGCGCCCTGCTCCTCCTGTTTAAAGTCAAGCAGAGGTAAGCGTAGCCGTTGCCGTAGCAACACATCTGAAGCAGGCCTCAATCCAAGCTGTTATTCCTCAAAAGGGGAACTATACTCATCCCAAAAAATGAAAACTGTAGTCCTGGACTGAGACAATATGATTTGGCTTTGTTTAAAAATTTGGCCCAAATAAAGCTTGGATGTTTTTAAGAGAAGGCCGTGAAGTTTGAGTTTCCCTGAGAGTGGGGAAAAAGCAAAGAGGTCTCACTCAGCCTTTATTTCGAAGCACTGAAACGTCATGAGGAACACAGCGGGCCAGAATCTGTATTGACGTTAATGGAAATCACATATCTATATCTGTAAAATAAAATAAAAAATAAAAAAGGTTGAAAGTGTTGTTAATCTCCAGAGCTATACATTTTTGTTTTGTTCTTTTTGTAGTTTTTGAGTAAAACGTCTTTTTTCGGCCTCCATCTTTGTCCCTCAGCCTCACTGTGGTGTTTCTGCACTGCTCTTCCCACAGATCACCTGTCAATCAAACAGTGTGGGTGGAGCTTGGATTTGCTGTTGATGCAGTTTGAGTTTCTCTTTTCTCTGTCTGTTCAGCCATGGTGGCTATCGCTGCTCATGCTAACTACCCGGTTCTTCTTCTTCTGTTGATTCCAAACAAACAAGGAAACGTAAAAACGCATCACTTCCTGTGCGGCAGAGGATTTTTCCCAGGAAAGAGCAACCAGACACTAGCTGTTTAGAACAGACAGTGGAGAAGATTTATGAACTGGATATAGGTTGGATCACTCCTACGCAGCTATTTAGATGAAAATGCTGCTCATTATTAGCCTACAACTCCCACAATCCTCCTCTTGTTTAAAGAAACTACAACTGTACACCTCTTTACTATAAAAGCACAGTGGGACTGAACAGAATCTGGACTTGTTTACCATGGAGTGGTTCATCCTCTCAATAGACGATCTTTGTTCCCTCCCCCTCTCTCGCTCGCTCTCGCTCTCTCGCTCTCTCTCTCGCTCTCAGACTGAAAATAGATAGATCTGGTCTGGTCGCCTCATCTTTGCATATTTCCCATCGGTTTAAAAAAAAAAAAAAAAAGAAAAAAAAAGAAAAAGAAAACACCCGAATTTCATCAAAGAACAAAACGGACAATATCAACGTTTTTTCAAAGCCGTTCTCCTTGGAGGATTTACCGCCGTTTTTTCACGAGCTTGGACGCATTTATTTGTAATATTTGTGTTTTTTTTTGTTTTTTTTTCCAAACGCAGGAATGTCTGTCGCGGGGCTGAAAAAGCAGTTTCATAAAGCCACCCAGGTAAGAAGAGACCGTCCTGTTTTCTATGCTGATGGGAGAAAATAGCGATTATTTTCTTACTATTCTGACAATATTCCAGTTATTCCAGTCATGTCCGTTTGGTTTGGGGTTAAATACAAGCGGGGAATGCCGTTATATCGTTGTAAATTGAGCTTCTGTGAAGCAACTCAGCACTTCCATCAGTTATATTTTCAAAATAAAGCATGAACTGATGCTTTTCCCTCCTCAAAACACCCCGCATTCACACTTACATCACTTACATCATTCTCATACTACTTACCATGATAAACACTGTACATTTCCATCATAAAGCTTCATGTGAGGCTAAAAAAAACAAAAAACGTGGATAAACTCTATTTCTCCGTTCAAAAAGGCGTCTAAACTGAATTCCTGCCACTACATCTCTAATTTAGTGTCTAATTTTAATTCTGAGTCTGTTTTTATGGCTGTGTCTTCAGCTACAACCCGCTGGGAGTCGGGTCTGCCTTGTTTTTGTTCCGATATAAGACGATTTAGACGTAAAAACACTTATTTCCTTTCAGTTTTAGCTTAATAAAAGACTCACCTGCTCTTTTTTTATCAGGTTGAAACCGGTAATATCGTATATATCGCATCGTTACATCGGCTAGTCTTGAAATTCAGCGTGTAATCATCTGTGTTTTAATATTGTGTGGTAATATTACGCAACGAGCCGGTTTGGGGTTTGTCTTCTGTGGTTTAATAGGAATATAATGGCTCAATAGGAATATAATGTAATTTAATTTAATAGGAATATATAGGAATATAATGGTTTAATATAATGGTTTAATATAATGGAAGTGAGTTGATGAGTGTTTATATAAAGAAGCTGCTGCTGGACTGTAGTGATGAGGAGGAGGAAAACCTGCTGCACGCAACAGGGAATTCCCTCCATCCCTCCATCATCCCTCCTTCCTCCGTCATCCCTCCATCTGTCTATACATCTCTCTCCACACTACATTACACAATACATTTCTCCACACTTCCCCCATCCCTCGTTTCATCCCTCCATCATGATTCCATCTCTCTGTGCGCGAATCCAGCATCCATCCATTTCTGTATACATCATTTTTGTATCCTTCTGTACATCTGTCTATTCATCCCTCCATCTCTCTATACATATGTATATCTATATTCATCCCTCCTTCATTCTTCCATCCCTCTTTCATCCTTCCATCATCCCTTCATCTCTCTATACATCCGTATATCTCTATTCCTCCCTCTGTCATTCTTCCATCCCTCTTTCATCCTTCCATCATCCCTCCATCTCTCTCTCCATCTCTCCATCGTTCTATACATCTCTATTCATCCCTCATCATCCCTCCATCTTTCTATACATCTCTCTATTTCTCCACACATCCCTCCATCTTTCTGTGCATCCCTCTTTTCATCCCTCCATCATCCTTCTACCTCTCTATACATGCCTCCATCATCTATCCATTTCTGCATCTTTGTATCCTTCTATACATCTCTCTATTCATCCCTCCATCTCTCTGTACATCTCTCTCCATTTTTCTATACATCTCTATTCATCCCTTATCATCCCTCCATCTGCCTATACAGTACATCTCTTTATTTCTCTATACATCCCTCTATCCCTCCGTACATCCCTCTTTCCATCCCTCCACCATCTCTATACATCCTTTCATTTATTTTCATCCCTCCTTCATCCCTCCATCTTTCTATATATCCTGTATATTCTATATAGGATGGAGAGAGTTCGAGGGATGAATAGAGATGGAAGAGTGATTCATCTCTCTATTCATCCCTCCATCTCTCTCTCCATCTGTCTATTCATCCCTCCATCCATCTATACATCTCTCCATTCATCTCTTTCCACCCCTCCATCATCCCTTCATCATCCCTCTGCCCCTCTATTCATCCCTCCATCTCTATACATACATCTATACATCTCGCCATCTCTCTATTCATCCCTCCATCTTTCTATTCACCCCCCATCTCTCTATATGTCTATTCATCCCTCCATCCCTATTCATCTGGCTATACATGCCTCCATTCATCCATCCATCCCTCCATCTGTCTATACATACCATCATCCCTTCATCTCTCTATTCATCCCTCCGTCATCTCCATCATCTCTTCATTTCTGTATACATCATTCCATCACCTCCATCTCTGAACTGAACTGAAGAGGACAACACAGAATAGAATAGAATAAAAACTGATACACTCACACACACAAACACACACACACACACACACATCCATCCTTTCATCAGGTGGAGATAGGTGTGTGTGTGTGTGTGTGTGTGTGTGTGTGTGTGTGTGTGTGTGTGTGTGTGTGTGCGTGTGTGTGTGTGTGTGTGAGAGAGAGAGAGAGAGAGAGAGAGACGGTCCTCTCAGTAACTGAATCAGACGGACGACACTCCAGCCTGTCTGAGTGGAAACATATTAAATCAATGCTGTCTGTTTACTCCTGGACCTGGACCGAAGGAGGAGAAGAGGAAGAACCACGTCCCACCTCCTCCTCCTCCTCCTCTTCTTCCTCTCTCACCTGATCTCACTGCTGTCTGGTTTAAATGATAAGAAATATAGTTTGAGAACCATTTAAACTGTAGCCTAGAAAAATCAATAAATCAATTACTACTACTACTACTACTGCTACTACTACTGCTACTACTACTACTACTTCTACTGCTGCTACTACTACTGCTACTACTACTTCTACTGCTGCTACTACTACTGCTACTACTACTACTACTTCTACTGCTGCTACTACTACTGCTACTACTACTTCTACTGCTGCTACTACTACTGCTACTACTACTACTACTTCTACTGCTACTACTACTGCTACTACTACTGCTACTACTACTGCTACTACTACTACTACTTCTACTGCTGCTACTACTACTGCTACTACTACTTCTACTGCTGCTGCTACTACTACTGCTACTACTACTACTACTTCTACTGCTGCTACTACTACTACTACTACTACTACTACTACTTCTACTGCTGCTACTTCTACTGCTGCTACTACTACTGCTACTACTACTACTAATTCTACTCCTGCTACTACTGCTACTACTACTACTTCTACTACTACTACTACTACTAATTCTACTGCTGCTAATACTGCTACTACTACTACTTCTACTACTACTACTACTTCTACTGCTGCTACTACTGCTACTACTACTACTTCTTCTTCTACTACTACTACTACTACTACTACTTCTACTGCTGCTACTACTGCTACTACTACTACTTCTACTACTACTACTGCTTCTACTGCTGCTACTACTACTACTTCTACTACTACTTCTACTACTACTACTACTTCTACTGCTGCTACTACTTCTACTAGGACTTCTACTGCTGCTACTACTGCTACTATTACTACTTCTACTACTACTACTACTACTTCTACTGCTGCTGCTACTACTACTACTACTACTAGCTAGGCTACTACTACTGCTACTACTACTACTACTTCTACTGCTGCTACTACTACTGCTACTACTGCTACTACTGCTACTACTACTGCTGCTACTGCTACTACTACTACTACTACTTCTACTACTACTACTTCTACTGCTGCTACTACTACTACTCAGGAACTACTTTTTCTCTTGAAGACAAAGCACTTTTGGATAGTTCGCCTTTCTGAAGTGAAACACTGAAATTCATCGGTACTTTTGTCCACCTTTATGGTTTCACCAGAACACAGAGGCGAGTTGTGAATAAGACAGAACGGGTTCTGTAGATGTCATGAAACGGCCGATCGGGGAGTTTGTGCGCAGACTGTAGCGGGTTGTCGGCCATGTTGGAGCCAGAGAGGAAGAGGAGCGTCTTCCTCCAAGGACTTCGGTCTGTTTTAAATATCTTTCCTTTTCTTCCCAAGTCAGCTGAGACGTTTGCTTGTCGTTCAGTCTGTTGGGTAGAACTGAGCGCTGCTGTGGGAGTCAATATGGCAGCGTCAACAAAATGCTGACATCACTGCAAGTCATGGACAGATGCAGGATGGGCAACTTCTTTGACAGCTTCTCACTGTATGAGAGGTGCTGTTGTCCTGTAAGGCGTCAAAATCAAATCAGATTTTATTCATATGGCACATTTCATACGTCAGTGTAACCCAAAGTGCTTTACTAACACCGGTAATAACAGTTCAGGGTTGTGAAAAAAACAACATCCATCATAAAGGGGCTTAAGAACAGGAGAAGTAATGTTTAAAAACTATAAAAATTATCTGAAACTATGGTCAAAAACCAACTTATTCATCACGTCCCTCCGCCGCTGTCATCAAGACAAATTCCTGCGCATTCATTGCATTTGCAGATTCAAGTGATCCTGATGATAGAAACAGATGATTTGTATTGATCCCTGAGGGGAAACTGGGTCAGCGCAGCAGCAAAGAACAGGAAATAAATAAAAAATATAGCCGCAAAGAGCGGGGCTCCAAGCACAATATGGTAATTTGTCCAAAAGTGAGAAACTTAACACATTACGCTTAGTTATCACAAACTGGTGTGAGGAGACACATTACCCACAGGACTTGAGCCCACAGTCTTTTGCATTGCAGCCCTATGGATTAACCATTCACCTACTGAGTCCACTGGGGATGTGGAGGGAGCACAAAAAAAGTAGGGCCAAGTTACAAGACTGTCCAACCTGTATTTCGAGTCTTAGAAAGAGTATTTTAACTGTATCAGTGCGCTACATTAATCAATTTAAACATGGCTTTGCAGATATGATCTTGAGAGTCCAGACATCATTTGTCTTTAGTTTGATAAAGATTGATCAAACTATCTTGAACATATCACATTATCAATTTATCAAACTATTTGCAGCTAGACATTGTGATTTACCATACGCTCAGTTTTCAAGATATCATTACAATTTTTTGTCTCTTTACTAATTAAGGTATGCTGATTTCAAAAATCATGTTTTTTTTTTCTGTAACGTACAGTTTAGGAGGACAATGCTGTGGGATCACAGTCAGTTTTTGCTATAAACAGAGGGGGGCGACGTCAGAATCAGGGGGTAGGTACCAGTGTATGAAAGATTTATTTCACTTGAGCCGACATGTCCTGAAAATTTCAGCTCTCTAGGACATACGGCTGATTATTTATGAATTTTTGAAGTTTTAATTTTAACATCTATGGAAATTTGGTTATTACGTAATAATCCATGCCCACTTTAATCAGTCACAACACAAATTTCATAAGTCAACTTGGACATGGTCCTAGACCATATGTAAAAAGTTTCATAAAAATCCATTGAGTCAATTATGAGATATAAACTTTTTGCATTTATAGCGCCCACTAGTGATGGAACTCCAAATGCTTTTGGGGGCATGCTCAAGCAACACTTCTCAACATGTGTTTCAGATGTTGGCTTGATTAGATGAATAGTCAAGGAGTTATGGCCAATTTTGTGTAAGGTCATGTTTCGTTAAAAGTTTATCGGTTGATAAAAGCCAACCCATTGAAGCAAAAAAATATCCAAATAGAAGTTTGAAAGAGCACGGTCCCAAGATGCTACACTCAAAGTTTTGTGTGAATTGGATTAACGGCCGAGGAGGAGTGGCGAAAAAAGGGTTTCGGACAAAATTCACAATGCCGGAAAATCTAGTCAGACGGAAATGGGAGTGGCCTATATGGATAGATGCGGAACGACCCAAGGAATACACTGGAAATTTGATACTACGACTGATTCTACCACCTACGGATCAGAAGTTATAGACCAAAACCGTAAAGTTGCTTGTTATAGCACCACCATGAGGCCAATTGACGTAGATTTCGTAAACCTGAGTAGCGGCTGAGACTTTGGACCTATCTGCCGAGTTCGGTCATTTTTGGTCTTGCGGTTTCTGAGATCCAGATACTTTTAGGGCAGAAGAAGAAACGGTGGCGGAATAATCCTTACAAAAACAATAGGGTTCCAGCACCTGCTTGGACCCCTAAAAATAGACAGAATAGAGCGTCCTGAAGGCTCAGCTGACTGAGGAGATATTCATGTTCCTGCAACGTCCCGCGGCTTTCCTTTCTCTCTGCTGTAATCGAATAAAGCAAAAACGCCCCCAAAAAATATATAATATTAAATATGGTGATTTGGATGTTTCTGTTTTTTTGTAGGGGGAAACAAATCATGTTAGACTTTATGTAGTGTTTCGTATAATGCCACGTTCACACCGCAGGTCTTCATGATCAATTCTCAATTTCTGCTCGTATCTGATTTTTTGGATGACAGTGTATATTTATTCTAGGATGTAACACATCTCTGATACCGATATGAACTGACGGTGATGATGAAAAGACAGTAGTGTGCAGAGTAATAATAACAAAGGCATTACATCTGATTTTGTTGTTGCTTGTTTTCGAGTTTGTATACCTAGGGCTGGATTCACAAAACCCTCTTAAGACAAAAGAAATCTTCTCAAGTGCCATTTTTGTCTTAACTTTAGTCTTAAGAAAAAAAATAGGAAAAAATGCTATTCTCAAAAACAGTTCTTATACATTTTCTTAACGTTGTTCTTATGTTTCTTCCTAAGTATAAACTTAGGAATAAATGGTATTCTTGAAATTAAAGTTCTCGAATTTGTTCTTGATTTTTTTCTTAACTTTAAGACGGCCCTTCACCTGTCTTAAAATTCCTACAGTGAAAAGGTAAGCCTCTAATATCATATATTTAAACACATTTTAGACACTTAGGTTATAGTTCAAAGTCTTCATAGGTTCCCCTACACCTAACATTAAGATGAACATTTATTGTAAAGCTTTATTTGGTGTAGGGCCAAGTAGGCCTCTGTCTCATGTCTGTTGAAAATAAGCTGCAAATTTTACAGTTACCAACAGCAACCAATGTTTAAATCTTTGCTCTAGTTGCTCTAAATCGGTTTTTCCCCATTTGTTTTGTAGATGGAAGCACTTTGGGTTGCCTCCTAGCCTCCTAGCCTTGTCTCCTAGCCTCCTAGCCTTGTCTCTTAGCCTCCTAGCCTTGTCTCCTAGCCTGGCAGTAAGCCTAAAGTTAGCCTATTTTGAGAAGTAGGAAAGTAGTAGGAAAAGTAGGAAAATTAAAGGAAAATTAAAGAAATTTGTAAGAAATGAGACTGTTACTAAGAAAATATTGAGGAATTGCACTTAAGAGCCTTCTTAAGAACTTCCTAAAATTTCCTCTTATGTCATTTCTTAAGCTCTATCTTAAGAACACATTGGTGAATCCGGCCCCTGGTTCTTCCGAACACATTTCATTTGAGTTTTGACTGAGTTGAGGCGTCAAACACCAAATCCCAATCAACTCATCTGTTTGTCTTTCTTTCCATCGTTGTTTCTCGTTGTTCTCCGTGCCGACGCTGCCCATGTTATGACGACTGTCTCAGGTGAACGACAAGGTTCACTTGTTGCCATGGCGACGCTGCTGACACTTTCCAATTTGAGCGTTCGAATGCAAGTCGCGTGTCGGTCTCGTGGCTCAGGATCCGATTTCGTACACAGCAAAATCGGCAGACTTAAAAAAAACATCACTATGCCAGTTTTTGATATAAATCCAACCCGGCATTTTATTTTGAAAATTTTTGACATTTTCACATGTGAAAATGTGACTTCATGACACATATTATATTTTCACAGATTTCAGTTCACATGTGATTTAAGCCAAACACGTGCCATTTGGGATTTTGGGAGATTTCATGTGATTTTTTTGTAAGGGGAACTTTGATTCACTTCTACATCACTTCTCAAAAATCAGAATTGTGAGAAGTGTTCGTCTGCAGTGTGAACGCAGCCTGGGTGCTGAAGTGGTCTGAACTCGTGGCGTTTCTGTGACGGAGCGAGGGCGAGCGAGGCGGCGGGCGGGCGAGAGAGAGAGAGCGAGGCTGAAAATAGAGCCGTGAATCAACAGCAGACGTTAACGGAGGAGAGGGAGACAGACGAGTGAGAGAGAGAGGGGGAGAGAGGAAATGATTTGTCATGTTGACAAGTCCCTCACATCTATCTATCTATCTATCTATCTATCTGTCTATCTATCTATCTATCTATCTGTCTATCTGTCTATCTATCTATCTATTAGGGCTGGGCGATATGGACCAAAAATCATATCTCGGTATTTTTAGGCTGAATGGCGATACACAATATATATCTCAGTATTTTCTACGAAGTGGGCTAAATGTTCAGTTGTAAGTAGGCCTGGGCGATATGGACAAAATCAAATATCACAATATTTTTGACAAAATACCTCGATATCGATATCGCGACAATATTGTAGGGATGACTATTGGTGCTTTCACAAAATATTTACACAATGAGATTTTTGATAAATAATCATCAGTAATGTGGATATAATGACTAAGTGGGTAAAGGCAAATAACAGAACAGCTAGAACAGTCTGGTAAGTTCAGAAAATGACATCACTTTACTGTAATGCAGCCTTTAAAACCAGGAAAAGACACTTATGCCATATCACCATATTACCATATCCAAAATCTAAGACGATATCTAGTCTCATATCACGATATCGATATAATATTGATATATTGCCCAGCCCTACTATCTATCTATCTATCTATCTATCTGTCTGTCTGTCTGTCTGTCTGTCTGTCTGTCTATCTGTCTATCCATCTGTCCATACGTCTCTTTCTGTCTTCCTCAACATGAATTTAAATTTGAATTTCATAAAATAAAATCTCTCTCTCCCCTTCTGTCTGATTGTCCCTTTCATTCTCCCTCTCTCTCACTCTCTCTCTCTCTCTCTCTCCCTCCCTCTCTATTTCTCAGAAAACTTTGAATTAGGCCTTTTGTTATATTATCTCTTTTGATATTTGGATGAGCGAGCGAGCATGTGTTGCTCTGTAAACCTCTCTCTCTCCCTCTTCTCTCTCTCTTCCTCTCTCTCTCTCCCTCTCTCTCTCTCTCTCTCTCTCTCTCTCCTTCTCTCCCTCTCTCTCTCCCTCTCTCTGGATTAACCACTAGACAGCGGGTGGTGTGATC
>NW_027279618.1:35000-40000 GCF_046629955.1 Centroberyx affinis
CAGTCAGATTATCTTTGCTTCCAGAGCAGCTCTGAAATGTTTGAAGTAAAACTGCAACCTGCTGACAGCTGCTCCACTGCCGCCTTGCCTTGGTAAAAAAAATTCTCGATGGCATGGCTCGATGCATATATTCATCCTCATATAATGCATTAAAAAAAGAGATAAAGTTGATATTGGTTATTTTCTGATGTAATGACTCAGAGGCTTGATAGTGTGTGTATGTGTGAATGATGTGTGAATGATGAAGGCCTATACGTAAGTGACAAATAAGTGACAAACATCCTCCAAACACTTTATTGATGAATCTGCTCCGGTTTTTCCCCCTGCTGCTCTTTCAAAATAAAAGCGCTCTGTTCCCCTCCCGCCCTGGTTCTCCACTGAGAGATTTTTTATTTATTTTTTTCTGTCTGTGTAGTGAGGATTCAGAAGTGTTCTCTAATATTACAGCTAACACCCCTGATGTTGTTGTTGTCAGTGAATGAAAGCGAATGAAAATCTAGAGGTCAGCTGTACTTTTGACTCCAGCCTGGAGGAAGCCTTTCTAACCAAGATGCTGAAATATCAACAGCTGGAGCAGAACATTTCACAGCTATAGGCTACAAGTGTGAACTTTTAAATTTTTTGGCATATTTTGCAGCCTGAGTCATGTGCACAAGCTAGATGTGAGGGGCTTCAGATGGCCGGTCTCCCTAAGAGAAGGGCCAAGCAGTTTGCAGTGGTGGAAAGTAACTAAGTACATTTACTCAAGTACTGTACATAAGTAGAATTTTGAGATACTTGTACTTTACTTGAGTATTTCCATTTGATGCTACTTTATACTTCCACTCCACTACATTTCAGAGGGAAATATTGTGTACTTTCTACTCCACTACATTTATTTGACAGCTTTAGTTACTTTTCAGATGGAGATTTGACACAATGGATAATATAACAAGCTTTTAAAATACAACACATTGTTAAAGATGAAACCAGTGGTTTCCAACCTTTTTGGCTTTTGACGTCTTACAAAAAGCAGTGTGTAGTCGGGTCACATTTCAGATGTCTATGAGTTGTTAACAGCTCCACCAAATAGTGATTTTTCCCTCTAAACCTCACATGGTTTCATTTCAATAAATGTTCAAATGATCCAATATTTCAGCAAAAATCAAAGATTAGAGAAAAAGTCCAAAAACTGAAAACAGATTTGTGTATCAGAACTTTGTTTTTTCTTCTTTCCTCTCCCATTAATCATCTCACGACCCCTCAGATTTATCTGGCGACCCTTTGGAGGGGCCCGACCCCTAGGTTGGGAACCACTGGACTAAACTAGCTAACTGTATATAAAGTAGTTCAAACTAGCTCCACCTCCAGCAGCTACAACAGTAACATGCTGCTTACACACTGATGCTTCAGTATTAATAATCTAATGATGTCATATATAATAAAATATCAGTCAGAGGGACCAAACCACTACTTTTACTTTAATACTTTAACTACATTTTGCTGCTAATACTTATGTACTTTTACTTAAGTAGGATTTTTCATGCAGGACTTTTACTTGTAATGGAGTATTTTTACATTGCTGTATTGGTACTTTTACTTCAGTAAAGGATCAGAGTACTTCTTCCACCAGTGGGAGGTTTTGTTCAGTATCTGCTGTCACTGGTAGTTGCTCAATATGGAGGCATTGCTTTTTATACCCATGAAGATCCTGTCTGTTATCTTTCGACCTGCCACTGTTTTCATCCTGTGTGTGTATGCAACACAATGTGGCTGCCAATTAGGCGCTTATGTAACATGACTGACTCAATATCTGACTGCATTAATAGTGTTTATGTCCTTTGTATGCTTTTGTATTTATGTGGACATAAATAAATCTTTCATCCGTGTGCGTAGCCTGAGAACAAACTGGCTGCAGTGGTTGTAGATTTGTTTCATCTTCTGGAACAAAACAATCAATCCACAGCAGAATAGATAGGGGAAAAAAAACATACAGATTTCTCAGTTTCTCTCTTTCCTTTCCTTCCTTCCTTCCTTTCTTCCTTCATTTCTTTTTCATTCTCGCTCCTTTCCTCTGTATATGTGAGTGTTTGCTGTCATATTATGAAGATATAGTGAGCCTGTTGCTGAGCCACCATGCATACTGATTTATTACTGTCATCCCCCCCCCTCTCTCTCTCTCTCCTATCTTCCTCTTTATCTCTCTTGCACGCCTTTTCTCTCCTCTCTCCAATCCCCCCACTTTATCCCTTTCATTCTCCCTCATCCCTCTCTCACTCTTCCCATCTCTACTCCTTTCTCTCCCTCTCTCTCTCTCTAACCTCTCTTTCCCCCTTTTCCCACTCATCTTCCTCTTATTTTATCTCCTCCGTCGTTCCCTATCGTTCCTCCCCTCTCTTCTCATATCTTCTTCCCGGCTCTGGAAATCCAATTCAGAGTAATTGTCTGTATTCGGCTCCGGTGTGTGTGTCTCTCTTGGCCCGGGCTTTTTTTTATTTTTTTTTATTGCTCCATCCATCTCTGAATAGCTGCTGTGTGACGTCGGCCTGCTGAATGGCAGCGGGGGGGGGGGGGGGGGGGGATTCTCTTTTTACTCTGAATGGAGACCGGATCTTATAATGACGCTTCTTGGCTTACTCAGAGCCGCGTGGTGGAGGGCTATTTATACATCTGACGGGTCCAGGATGCTTCCCTGCTTATTTCCCACATTTGTAGAATAACAGTAAAGACGTCAAAACTGTGAAATAAAACAAACGGAATTATGCAGCGACCAAAAAAGTGTTAAACAAATCAAATCTTATATTTTAGATTCTTTGCCTTGATGGAAAGGCAAAGGCTTTGGAAAGAAATTCATACATAGGATCAACTTCACTATTTATATTTGACTAAGTAACTCATTTCAAGCATTGAAGCAGAAGCCTTTAGATCAGAATGGCTTTAAGAGAATGAAAAACACAGAACATTCAGTCAGGTGGGGCCAAACTTTTGACTGGTAGTGTATATTTCCTTATATCTTTATTACAGTGGTGGAAGAAGTACTGAGATCTTTTACTTCAGTAAAAGTAGCAACACAACAATGTAAAGATACTCCATTACAAGTAAAAGTCCTGCATTCAAAATCTTACTTAAGTAAAAGTACATAAGTATTGGCAGCAAAATGTACTTAAGAGTATCAAACGTACTCATTATGCAAACTGTCCCAATTTAGAGAGTTATATTTTTCATAAATTATTGGAATATTAATACTGATTTATTGACATAGCAGCATTTTAAAGTTGTCAACGTGAAGCTAATCTTAACAATTTAGCTATACTTTTGGGTAGTCTAATCTATAACAATGCTATTTTATAGTTATTTTATAAAGATGATCAAATGTTTTAAATATAAAATATTGATCTGAAAAGTAACTAGTAACTATAGCTGTGAAATAAATGTAATGGAGTAAAAAGTACAATATTTCCCTCTAAAATGTAGGAGTATAAGTACAAAGTAGCATAAAATGGAAATACTCAAGTAAAGTACAAGTACCTCAAAATTGTACTTAAATACAGTACTTGAGTAAATGTACTTAGTTACTTTCTACCACTGCTTTATTACCTTCCCTGTACTTTGTTGTTATTGTTATTGTTATTGTTATTACAGAACATTGCTGCTGTGACACCCAAATTTCCCCTAGGGGATCAATAAAGTGCAATCTTAATCTTAATATTAAAATTATCTTTGAAAATTATGTCAATATATACGATATCTCTTAATTGATCATTTTTAAAATGCAAACCTTAAAAACAGCTACTGTAATGTACTTCAATTAATTTAAAACTAATTTATCGTATCAATCGCAAGACATTTCGCTTTTTTAAACAAATTTTAATGTAATATTATATTGAACATATATGTTAAAAAATGTCTGTAAAATATTGGACTTTTTTCCTACAAAACAAAATTATAAAATGCTGGTTTAGCTTATAGAAGAAACTGTAAGGATAGTTTTAACGACACAGATAAAAATCCAAGGGTTGGAGGAGACCCCATCAAAACCTCCTTAAACACCACCTTAAAGGCAAGGCAAGGCAAACTTTATTTATATAGCACATTTCATACACAAGGCAAATACAATGTGCTTCACATAAAACAGAAAAAAATACATAAAATGAAAACGAAAAGAAAGAAAGATGTTGAGCAGTCACTCTCACACTAGTGACACCTCTGGTCAGCCAGTAGAACTTCTCTGAGAGTGACTCCCTCAATTTTTCCTCTCAAAAAGGAAATCAATTTAGATGAGATCTTGAAGGATTCTTCCAAGGAGCCTAGAGTCTTTCCAGTGGTCTTACCCCACCCTATAGACAGGCCCCACAGCCCCTATAGGACTTGTAAATGTTCCTGTAGAACAATACACAGATCATCTAAACAATTACAATTATAAATTTCAAGAAATCCTTCAATTCTCAATACAGGTTTGAGGATCCCATCAGAGCGGATAAACTACTCACCAGAGTTCCTCTAGACTCCTGTTGGGATCCTGTTTGTGACGCCAATTGATGAATAATTTTGCATAAAATAGGTAAAACATAAATAAAATAAATAAATAAAGATAACACCTGTTACATCTACATACAGATGATTTAGCAGAAGGCCACAGAGAAAAGGAATGTTTTGAGCCGACTCAAAGTTTGACTGCTTACTTTCTAATTTAATTTAAAGTTCAGGGAGACAGGAACTTTCCATTAATAACTCATTAATAACCTGTAAACCTGCACTAAAGGCATGAAAAATCCCTTATTTTCTAGAGTTTCTGTGAATCAATTAATCGAAATTTTATCGAAATCGCAATATGGCCTACTGCAATTTTCAAATCGCGGGAGGCGCAATATTTGTTAAAGGTGAAATGTGTCAAAATAGCATTTTAAAGTAAATATTGTGGTGCTGCAGAGATGTCCTGGCCTACACATCATATTCTACAGACTTAAGAAAACATCTTTGTTTGGCACAGATCCCCGCAAAAATCACACCATAATCATTTT